>NC_138191.1:137988843-137991203 GCF_964194105.1 Spermophilus citellus | reverse complement strand
GTGGTGGTGATGGTGATGGTGGTGGTGGTGATGGTGATGGTGATGGTGATGATGGTGGTGGTGATGGTGATGATGGTGATGGTGGTGGTGGTGGTGGTGATGGTGGTGGTGGTGATGGTGGTGATGGTGATGGTGATGGTGATGGTGGTGATGGTGGTGGTGATGGTGGTGGTGGTGGTGATGGTGATGGTGGTGATGGTGATGGTGATGATGGTGGTGGTGGTGGTGGTGATGGTGATGGTGATGGTGGTGATGGTGATGGTGGTGGTGGTGGTGATGGTGGTGATGGTGATGGTGATGGTGATGGTGGTGGTGATGGTGGTGGTGATGGTGGTGGTGATGATGGTAGTGGTGATGGTGATGGTGGTGGTGATGGTGATGGTGGTGGTGGTGATGATGGTGGTGGTGATGGTGGTGATGGTGGTGGTGATGGTGGTGGTGGTGATGGTGGTGATGGTGATGGTGATGGTGGTGATGGTGGTGGGGTGATGGTGGTGGTGGTGGTGATGGTGATGGTGGTGATGGTGATGGTGATGATGGTGGTGGTGGTGATGGTGATGGTGATGGTGATGGTGGTGATGGTGATGGTGATGATGGTGGTGGTGATGGTGGTGGTGGTGGTGATGGTGATGGTGATGGTGATGGTGGTGATGGTGATGGTGATGATGGTGGTGGTGGTGGTGGTGATGGTGGTGGTGATGGTGATGGTGATGGTGGTGGTGGTGGTGATGGTGGTGATGGTGGTGGTGGTGATGGTGATGGTGGTGGTGGTGGTGATGGTGATGATGGTGGTGGTGATGGCGATGATATTCTTCAGCACAGTCCTTCTCAGGATGTGCAATCAGTAGAGGGAAAACAGCCCTCCACCTTGTGCCCATTACGTCATTTGCAGGAGCATTATAACTAAGCTGCTTCTAATTCTGGCTTCCTTGAAGAAGTGGAAGTCCCAGAGAGTGTCAGGCAGGTTAAGCTATCGCTAGTGAGGGAAATAAAGTCTCAGGAGCCGTGGGGTCATCCTTCACATTTGCAGCTTGGCCCTGCTTGAGCCTGGGGGTGTCTAATGTGAAGGACCAGGGTTTGGGGCTGGACTGGGTTGAATGTGGGAAGACAGGAAAGTCTCCCTCTGGCTTTGAACTACTCAGACCTGGCCTGCAACGTCCCACAGGAACTATGGAGCCCGTTTCCCCATTCCTAAGGTGGGGGTTCCCCTGCCCAACCAGAGCAGGGGCCTCTTCAAACCATCCCACAGCTCCCAGCCTTTGGCCCTTCCCAGGGTCATTCTGTGAAGAAACATTTGGCTGCTTTAGACCAGAGCTTCACTTGAGGGATTCTTGGCTCAAAACTAAACTCATGGGCAAGAAAAGGAAGAACAGCTAGGCACGGGGGGCACACCCTGTAATTCTATGGCTCAGGAAGCTGAGGCAGGAGGATCTCAAGTTCAAAGCCAGCCTCAGTAACTTAGCGAGGCCCTAGGCAATTTAGCAAGACACTGTTTCAAAACATGAGGGGGCTGGGGATGTGGCTCAGTGGTAAGCACCCCTGGGTTCAATCCCTGGTACAAAAAAGGAAAAAAAGACAAGGCAGGACCCAGAGAACAGAGCCAGAGAACCCAGGACCATGTGGCTTCAGGTCCCTTCCTGTGCCGTAGACAGATGGTGCCCAGTGCCACCTCACTCTCTATAGAGTCCCCTGCCACAGGGCTTGACTTTACCCCACTCCCAAGTCCCTGCCACCATTCTGGACGATGGGTCAGGTTTCTATACCAGGCTCTCAGGAGCAGATTCCGTGGGAGACTCAGAAGCCCCATCTCATGGTGGACCAGACACAAGAGCTGTTGCATTGACGTGAGCCTCCGGACAGCACGCCATGCACTATCCCCCAGCGTGGCCACCACTAAGACACCACGACCCTGGAGGCACCTCCACCACAGGGGCTCCCAGGCCTGTGCCCTTGATGGAGGTGCCCTGCATCCCTTGGAGAATGGCGCTGTGATGACCTAGTGCTTCAGGGCCCTAAACACTGCCAACCAAACCCCAGCCTCGTGGTGGACAAAGGGAAGACCACTATGGCCACTGCACATGTCCATGAGGGCCACTGCTTTTCCCGTGGCACAACTGGAGCCAAAGGGCAAGAGGTCACCTGACTTCTGAGCGAGTAGACTCCTTCCCCAGGTAGCTCCATGCTCTTCCCAGCTCTGTGGACAAACCTGGACATTCTCAGAGGTGCCCCAGGGTGGACAGTGTCCATGCTCAGCTGTTGTCCACCTTCCCAGAAGATGGCTCATCTGTCCTGCCACAGGGAGTCCAGCACAGCCCCCAGAGGCACTGGCCACGCAGGCAACTCTGTGGCCAAAGCTCAGG